>NC_051041.1:1072500-1120000 GCF_904848185.1 Acanthopagrus latus | reverse complement strand
TCCTCCTCCTCCTCCTCCTCCTCCTCTTCCTCCTCCTCCTCCTCCTCCTCCTCTTCCTCTTCCTCCTCCTCTTCCTCCTTCTCCTCCCCCCCCTCCTCCTGTTGTTATTTTTTTAAAAGCTAGGAAAGCTCATTATGGACGCAACATCAACTCCATTATAGATTTAATAAATCCTTCGGCCTAACACGGCCATCAATCATCCTCCACACTGAAGCGTTTAAAGCGGCTCTGCAGCCTCGGGCCGCTTTTTAAAGGTTGATTGGATTTTATTTATTAGCTCCACCAAGGAGGTTCTCAGCCCTGAGTGTAAGTCTAATAGACTGCGTAGCCGCGGCTGCTAATTGGCAGCGTGTCTTAAAAAATCAGAGTTTTCATCTTAATCCTTTTTCTGCTCTTTGAGTTAAATAACATCAACTGTAAAGCCTCATTTCCATAAAGTGTTCCCGCTCGGCTCTGAGCTGCTCGCTTTTCATTTTCCATTGACAAAAGTTGTGGATAAAAGGATTAACTGACGGAGAAGTGACGTCGTCCAGCAGCTGGATGGTATCACAGTGTGTGTGGATCATACTGTCGCTCTCCAGGACGTTTCCACAGTCCATAAGGTTGATGTTTGAGCCTGAACGTGTCAAATCATGTTCACGTGAAACCATTCTTGGCCAACGAGCCACACCGGTGTTTATTCTCCACAGTTTCGTGACACACTGACCAGGTGATTTCACATCCATGTGACGAGAGAGAGAAATATAAAACTCAACCTGAACATGAAGAAATGTTTATTTTTAATTTATCTGAGGTTCAACAGAATCATACGTAGCGAACATCTGGTCCGGAGATCGAGCTTCCAGTTTGTGTCGAGGATTAATGAATGTTTTACCAGCAGAGTCATCAAGTTTTACAGCACCGAGTTGAGCAGCACCGGCTGCTCGGGCCTCCAGGCGGGTTCTGGTGGCGACTCACGACCAACCAACCTGTTTCTAAAAGTCAGCGTGTTCAGCTCTCAGTGCTTCTCGTCCTGATTGTCCTTCAAACATCTGCTGAGTTTTCCTGTTTCATCATGTTCACTCTCAGCTGCGTTTCCTGTGAAGCTGTTTCATAATAAAGGCTTTTTAAATGACGGGGGCCTTTTATTGTGAAGGAGTTACAGGAAATGAAACATGTTTGTAGCTGCATTAGTGGAGCCACGTTGTTAGTGGTGACTCTACGTAGCATCACAATCACAGAAACCCCTGCAGAGCCGAGTCAAACCGGGCAGAACCGGTATGTGCTGTCAGACTGAACGGTGTGGCAGCCAACACGAATCATCCAGCTGCTTCCTGTACAGACACTCGTTCTGACACACATCCAGCCGCGCTACATTATTCAGAAGACGTATTTCAGAGGGCTGTGGAGCCCAACCGGAGCTCAGGTGATTCACCTGCCCGGCGTGTTACATTGTGTGTATGTTGAACAGTTTCCTGATCAGACTCTCGTTCTTATTAAACCCGCTCGGCCCGCTGAGCAGAAACAGAAGTCATTTTCCAGTAAAACTCCCCTCGGCACTCAGCGTCGTATAAAAAGAGCCTCGCAGAGAACAATAGAGCAATTTCATTCTCAATCTCTGCCAAATTACACGAAAGATAAACTCCGCCCTGCTCCGATCCGCCGGCTCTCTGCAGCGAAAGGTAATCAACTAATTAGGACGCGAGTCTGACCCGGGACTGATTCTGACTCGTGTGTCCGGCTTCCATTCTGCTTCACTGCTTTGATGTTTGAATTAGGAAAAAGAATCAGATTTTTTTTTTGTCCTCACATGTTTTTTTTGGTTTTTTTTAGTAGAAGGTGGCGACTTTTTCTCCGTCCGGCTGCAGATTTCCTGCGACCGGCTCAAACCGTGACCAGTTTCTCCCTTTGAAGATCATCTTTCTATTAGAAGCAGGAGGTGCAGAGGTGGCGCTCATTACACGCCGCTGATAAAACGCCGTGTGACCAGTTTAATCTTGTTGCATTGGTTCCACATTCCAGTACCGCGCTCAGATTTATGGACAGAACTAATGTTTTTTATCATAAAAAAGAGGAAGACTTCAGGCGGAGACAGAAACAGTTTTAACTCTCTGGACTGAGATTCTTTGACTTCTGAAGAGATTTGACTCTAAACTACTGAAAGGCAGATATAAAAACACTGTGTTATTGTCTAATTCACTGTTTATTTATAATATGTAATTCAACTTAAGAGCAATTAAAACTGTGATGAGTTTTCTGCTCAGGTCCACAAGTCCTGGAGGAATAAACACACTGACACTCTTCAGATTCTGTTCTGATCCGACACTCACAGATTCATCTTCACTCCTGTTGATCGGCCCGACTGCAGCAGTGATCCGGAGCTGACCTCCAGGTTCTGACCTGTCCACTGCTGGCTGGAGCTGCTGGAGGAGAAATGGACTTTACTTCATGAACGTAACGTTACTGTCGTGATTTCTGAGAGAAGGTGAGGCAGAAACACACGAGAGACACAGAGGACGAGGAACTGAAGACAAACTTCCAAAAATCCCAAACCATGAAATAAAAAAAGTGCAGACAGACATTAGAACCAGTCACACTGCAGCGAGTCTCCGCCGCCTCCGTGGGAAAGTTTCAGCGGTACAGTTTCCACCTCTGGTGATAGAATCAGAGGCGCATTACTGGTGAACAAACCATCAGCCGTCACAAACATCTGAGCTGACATAATGACACAACAGCATCTGTATCAGAGGTGGAGCTGTTTCGATGCTGAGATGTTACGTATGATGTCTTCACCAACACATAAACTCCTGGACTCTGTCAGGCAGGATGAGATCCACTCACTCACAGCAAACCAGCAGAAAAAAATGACCTTGGTGGAAGTTGTTACAGGATTTAATGTGTCTCCAATATTTTAGTATAAAAATGTGTTTTTCATTCTGTCTTCTTTCCTTGAGGCGACGTGAGGAGAGCAGCCAGACACACAGTTACATGATTCAGTCCCAGATGTTTACTGAGGCATCACGGACAACAAACCTCAGGTTTTACTCATACAGATCATTTCTTCTCCTGTGAAGATCAGTGTGTCAAGGTTTCTGTGTGTGTGTGTGTGTGTGTGTGTGTGTGTGTGTTGCCGTGTTGTGTTTGTTTTCAGCCTCCTGTGTGGTTCTTTGTTGCTTGTGCATTAACGTGATTGGTTCTTTCCCAGCTGGTCCATTAGCAGTGCAGTGATGATGAGGTCCTCCCTAAACTCTGATAACACACGGCTGTCCATCAAACTGCCTGAGCACAATTATCCCCGTGTGTGTGTGTGTGTGTGTGTGTGTGTGTGTGTATTAACGAGCTGATGCACTCTGAAGGTAACACAATCACAGATCCCTCAGTGAAAGTTAATGAGTCAAATCACTGTTATTAGTCCCGTCCTCCTTCCACACGCGTTCACATTAACACACACACAAACAACAAATCTGCTGATTATGAAACACAAACACAACAGACTGAAATATTGTCACATATTCTCATCTACAAACGTCACTTTCATCAAACAAAACGTCCTGCAGACTTCCTACCACACAGCTCACCAAATTAACACGTACGTGTTCATGTGTATCGCGCGGATCAGATCACATTAAATATTATATGTACTTTTAATGAAACCTGCTGCGTTCGTGGCGACTGAACCGAGCCTGAAGTCGTTCTTCCAGTAAACATCAGGCTCGGTGGTGTTTTATAGTTTCTGTGACGTTATGTTAAAATCCAAGAGAGCAATCAATGGAGCCTGTGAAACATTTATGTGTTTGTGTGTTTGATGCCTATTAACCTGCTTTACTAGGATGCCAGTAAGTGTGTGTGTGTGTGTGTGTGTGTGTGTGTGTGTGTGTGTGTGTGTTGTTGGCTGCAGGTCGATCTCAGTCTTTACTGCAGGTCCTGACCTCACGCTGCTGTAAACGTCAGTCCCTTCTGCACTTTATTGAATGTGAAACATGTTTGTTGTGGCCTTTAAAATTTCCCTCTCTCGGGACGTGTCGAGGTCACGGTCGCTGCGGAGAACTTCAACAGAGATCTCCCTTCAGGTGGTACCAGTGAGGTTCTGTAGAGCCTTCCTGTGCCGGGCTGTGATGATCCATGCCAGTTTGTGATGTTTCCACTCAGCAGGCTTTCTGTTGCTCCTCTGTAATGAATAATGAAGACAGCGCTCCGATTAGACGATTCATTTTGCCACACAGTCGTTTCAGGTCCAGAGATGTTATCAGAACCAGCAGCTTCACTCAGCAGGATTTTTCTCACATCCTCTGTGGAGGCTGACGGTGGCCGGTCGTCTGCAGGCAGAGGAGACTTTACAGCATGAAATGTGCTCATCCAGCAGTGAGCTTTTCTTTACATAGAGCTCAAACTGCAAATAATGAAACCTAAAGGAGAGAGAAGACTGAACGAGTAACCGTCAGGATGAAGTTCAGATACCTCCCACCACCTCGTCAACGTATGTGAAGCGTGCAGATGGATCTCTGTCCAGTAATTATATCTCAGTGTGTTTTCTCGCAGCGTTGCGGCCGTGCTGCATTATGTTCCTCCACCTGCAGCCTGTTTACGCGCGTGCAGCTCTTTGTGTTTGCAGCATCACGACGCTCCTCTGCAGCTGTTGGCAGCTCGCCTGTTTCCTCGCACACGTATCCATACGCCCGTCTGCTGTCCACCATATGTGACCCCCAGCCTGCATCCGTCCTGCCCTCCGCTCTGCGTCTGCCCACACACGCTCACCGCTTCGTTATTTTGGCATAATTGCGTTAATGAGATATTCACGCGGCGCTCGTCTACAAGCCTTCATTAGCAGATAAGAGTAGAGGATCAGATAGGACGTGGGAGAGAGAGAGTGGAGGTCTTGTTTTATCGTGTCCGTCCCGCTGACCTCTGTCACCAAGAGGGATTTCAGCAGAGCAGCGAGCGTTGACTTTGACTTTGAACGGGTCAGAACCGACCGTGTCGAGGCCGGCGGAGCTTCAGTCGCTGCTGCCATGGAAATCCACTGGATGAAAGTCGGCAGTCAGAGAGAAGTGTTTCACTTTCAGGCTAATTATACGACACGCGCAGAAACTCACAGAGGTTAGCATTTAATTTAAGGTGGTGAGAAAATGAAGCGTGGTGATAAAAGCTGACATAACAACCACCTTCAGCCGCTAATTATACACTTACATCAAGGTGAGTCAGGGACAGTTTGACTCTTCTGCGCTGATGTTTGTTCACACTGAAGTATGAAGAGTCCTGCAGCACACATCAGCAGCACCACACACTGACCGCCTTTCAGAAAACAACTGTGAAGACAGAAGAATGAGTCCCAACGCTGGAAATACTGAAAACATTAAGAAGTTTCCACCCAACTCAGTGTGAAACCTTGTTCAATCATCTGTGAGTCACAGATGTGGAGCTGCAGCAGGTAACTCACATCTGGGAGAGAATGAAGCTCGACCGCGATGTTAAACGAATTCACCCAGATCCTGCTGACAGAGGAGGCGTTTGTTTAACCTTCCATCTGTACATACATTAATGTGGATACATTCATGGGTTTAATCAAACAGACAAACTGTAATATAGCACGATTACAATCACATCACCGCGCTGCACTCACTGCCCTGCTGTAAACAGTCATTAGTGCAACGAAATGAGAAACAGGAACAAGAGAGGAGGTGACGGGCAGGAAGGAGAAGAGAGAGACGAGGACGTTCTCAGTTTTATCATCTGTAAGTAGATTTAACGAGGCTGCAGAGAGGAAGTTCAACACAAAGAAAACATTCAAACACTCGTAAATATTCACTGCTGCAGCTAATTACTGACTTAACACAGATCACCTGTGTTTGCTCTGATTGTCTCTCCTGCTGCTGTTTCATTTTTCATTATTTATGTTTCTGAAACTGGAGATAAAGTACAGCGAGAACATTTTACCTCTCATCTCTTATCACACCGTCTTATATTTTCACAGTCACGCGCTCGTTGTGACTCGTAAGTAAAGGAAATGAAAGATGGAGCGCGGAGCGGAGAGGGAGGCAGACGGGTGGAGCTCGGAGCAGATTGGACGAGAGCCTCTCAGCAGCTTCGAGAAGCAACAAGAGGCTCAACCAGCTCTCGTTACTGGTCCTCGGCCAGCTGTGATCCAATAACTGCAAGTTAGGAGCGCTCATCAATCCACAGCTAATGGGCTGTGGAAAGTGCTACAGAGACTCTTATCACGTTGGAGATGAAACTTGAGGATTTCTGGGCTCGCGCCCAGCCGGGGACGCTGTTAGGCCTCCATTTGCATCACTGCGTGCCCCCATTCAGCTGATGGTGAGCGGAATGACAATTCTTCAGTACAACAGGCTCAGAAAGAGCTGAAAATGTATTTGAGACTGACAGTGAAGGATTCCCCAGTGAGTGTGATTTACCCAGAATCCAGCCTGTTTCATAGAACTTTTAATTCCTTACTCCAGACGAGCTGGGCTCACAGCCCAGGAGTGACTAACATTTACTCTTAATGCATTCCAGGCCTGATCTGAACCTCAGATTAGTCACCTCTGCTCAGCTGCAAACTCAATTTTAGAAATGAACCCAGAGCGAAATGGCACAGAGACACAGAGAGTTAAAATGAGGACAGCTGAGGGAGAAAGTTTAGAAGACGCGAGGGAAACGAAGCAGCGAGAACTTTTACTGGGAGTTTATATTCACACAGGATCAGAATCAGAACCTGCAGAGTCCATCAGCCAACGTGTCCGTCGGTGTTAAAGTCTCTGTGAAAATGCAGCTCACCTCAGCCCTCGAGACAAAACTGTGGTCCAAAATGTTACAAATCTGTTCTGATCATTAACCTCCACATCTAGCAGAGACGTCAGGCTGATCGGAGCAGTGCATGCTGGGCCGTCTGTCTGATCAATCATCTAAAACACGTCTCACCTGTCAGAGTGAGAACGACCTGTAAGTTCTTCCACCTGCTTCCTTGTTCACGTCTGAAGCCGACTGCACATCGACAACGAGCTGCGCTTCTGTTTGTGATTCAGCCGGCGTGGGAAAGCGGCTGAAGCTGAAATCTGTTCTGAATGACAACACGCAATCATTAGTGTGTGTTTGTGGTGGAATAATTCGAGCAGCACGCCGCCTGGTCGAGCGCCGTTTGGCTGCCGGCTGCCCAACAGTTTGTTGTGCGCGGCCCAGCCGGAGATTTAGGACGAGACGGCGGCTATTTGGTGCTCCTCCAGACCAGCTGGTGCACGGGATCAAGCTGTTAATGGCAAATTATCATGCTATTAATCTCCACGAGCGCTGGGCCTTTGTCAAAAGCCTGTGCTGTAAAAAATGTCACTGGCTTATAAGCTGAACTCCTCCTCGCGTCTGAGCGATGGACGGCGAGAGACGTCCGGGGTGAGAGGAGACGAGCAGCAGAGCAGAGCCTCTCCATCTGTTGTCACGGTGACCAGTTTCCTTTGGCTGCTGAACTCGAGTCTTTTCATGGTTCAACCTAAGAAACCTTCGTTTCTATATTTACTGTTGATTTGTTCCAAAAAAAATCCTTTCACAGTTTTGCAGTTCTGCAGAAGTTGTTGCCGTGTTTCTTCACCTGCCTGCAGATCAGCTGTTCCATCAGCTGACAGAACTCCACACTGTGACTGATTTATATTTCACTCTTAATTACGTTCAGGTCACGAGCTCTCTTTGTGCTCAGCTGCTGCGACAAATGAACCCAGCGAGCATCAACACGAACGTTAACGGCGCCGACGGGTGAAGGGTGGAGGTCGTCTGCTTCACCTTCCATTGTCTTGCTGAGGGATTTGAAACGAGCGAGTCACAGTTCAGCTCAGAGGAGAAAAATGGAGCTTGAAGGACTATTATGTGACGGGATGACACAGCCGTAAAGATTCATCCAATTTTATGGCCGCATACAGCCGAGACATTAACTCTGTCGGCCCATTCATCCAGCTGACAGCCAAGTGTGTGTGTGTGTGTGTGTGTGTGTGTGTGTGTGTGTGTCTTCAAATTTGCTTATATAAATTGAATTATCTTCAGCCATGTATCTAAATACGTCAGTATTAAACGACTTAATGTTGGCTGCAGTCAGAAGCTGCAGTTTATCAGAGCGAAGCTGCTGTTCTGTTGTTAAACTGCAGAGACGGATGGAGAGCGCTCAGCTCGCCACTCCATAAACCACCAGACGCTCAGCTGTGTGAAAATACGTTTATAGCTTAAAGTCCTATTCACACAGGACTAGTATCACCTGGGGTCCTCTGGTAATTTGTAATAATTGCAGAGAGAAATCCGTCGGTGGCAAGACTCAGCTGCTCGATGTCAAGTTGTGAATCACTTCGATGCCATAAGAACTTTTATTTCTGACATGTTGTTGCGAGTATTTTGTGATCGCATTTAAGATTGTTCTGTTATTTGTCTGTAGTTGATGTCACATGACGCTGAAACATGGCGGATCAAAGTCACCGATCGTTTCATTCGTCATTCAAACACTGAAACCAGCAGTCGTCCATGTTGCTCCCACAGTCTGACATGAAAGAGAAGAAAGAAAGAGAGAAAATGGCGACATCACGCGGTGTAGATCATCACTTTCACGTGCCTGAGTGGCAGAAATCATGACGTAAGGGTAAAACATCTGGTGACGCAACCAGGAAATGCTCCAAAGGCTAGACCGTCACATTTAACAACGGCTGACCAGGTTAACAAGGTCTCTGAAGGACTCGCCGTCACAGACCACAGAGACCGAGTCCTTCAGAGGACGCAGACCCTGAACTGAGACACAGAAACTGTTCCTTCCTCACCGAATTTAATGAGCTGCAGTGATTATTTTTCGTTTGACGTGCCTCATTTTCACACTGACCAGGATGAGTTTGTCTCTCATCTGGTTTTGAGATCCTCATCACCACATGGAACAACAGCAACAACCTCTAAAACAACCACACAAGCCAGCGTGGAACCAACGTACAGAAGCTAGCAGCTGTTACTCTGGCAGAGATTTACTCGTTTCAATGCCACGACTCTCCTCCCAACATGCACACCAACCTTTGTGGCTGGTCACAGTTCTGTGAAGATCAGTCTGGGTCTTGCAGAACCTCTGATTCTTAAAAGTTTCCTAACATGGACTTGGGTGACTGTTTTAATGACTGGACAGAAAATGAATGACTTGTCTGTGTTCGTTATGTGTTTGGGTGTTTGACTGATCCCCTTGGACGGTGATTCAAATTGTTGGCAGGAACAAAGAATCCAAACACACGCGGCTTACCAGCTTTAATAACCGAGAACAGACGGACTGTAACAAAGTCTGAAGTCGTCACTATTTCACTGTTTCACTGTGATGGAGGAGAAATTAGGACTTGACTGAAGAAAGAAATATGTCAGGACAGAAGATAATATTTCCTGATTACTGATTATTTTTAAAGCTCTGTTTTAAATATAAAACAGAGACATAAGATTCACCCGTCTGTTCGTCTCATTCTTACAAGAATAAAGATAACTCTGGATAATTAAGCGTCAGCTTCTCTAAACGTGTGACATCTCGTCTATGGCTCAAACCTCCATATACAGATTTAATTACGTGAGATAAAAAGTTTATCGATCTCTCCGTCCTGTTTTCTTCAGGACAGGAAATGATTCAGGCCTCCGGCTGTAATCAGCCTCTCCGATGGTTCGCTGGATTTTATTGGCAGCACAGTAAACTGAGGACAATCGTCAGTGCGGTTGGGCCTGACGTGATTTGTCTGTAAATCCATGTTTTTTTTTTATGCATCGTGTTAAAGTGCACATTAAGCCGTCTGACTCCTGTTTCTTCTCGTACTGAGCAGATCCCTTGAAAGACGGAGGATGTGATAAACAGTCTGGAGCAATTTATTGTGAAATCCTCTGGTTTTATTTTTATTCAGATGTTTGTATGAAGGAAGGAAAAACCGATTGTCTGTGATGTGTTTTAAAAACAGTTTGAGAGCAACAACTGAATCAAACCAGCATGAAGATCCTCAAAACTCAAAGACTTCTATGTGAGGTTTCCACCTTTTATGACCTGCATGATGTCGTCAGGAAACCAAATATTAATTAAGTATTTTTCTCAGCACAGACAAGTTAAAACTGTTTCTTTAAGTTGTGACCTCAGGTTGAGGTTGGTCAGTGGCAGGAAACATGTTTTGGCCCATTTGGGTCGCCACAATCACAGATGGAGATGATCCGACTTCCTGTTACAATAGCCGGTTTGGGTTCGACACAACAGACAGATGGTAAAGTCTCCAGGTGTCCTTCAGACGGTCCAGTTTGGCAGCTTTGTTGGCTGCAATCACAGCACCACCATCTCCTCCACCTCATGTCAAGTTTTGGTACAATTGTTGACCTCAGACGTATCTGCGGTTTTGCAGCAATGTTAGCTGCTAACATTATATCTCAGAGACTGAGCTGAATGAAGCCTGGCAACATCATGGTGACACCGAACGAGTTATAGTTAAACTCTCGCCAAAAAGCAACCTAGACTTTTTTTGTGAATGTATATGAGTCAAACCTTTGTGTAAAAGCATAATTACGATGAAAGAGGCACTTTTAAGATTTAACGTAGTTAGTTTCGGGCAAGCTCATTTTCAGTGGGATTGCTACGGGCACTTTTACGAGCATCAAAACCTCTATTTTTAAAACAGTAAGAAGTCTCGACACAGCATGAAACTTTGCTGGTAGTATCACCAGGGTCTCTACACATGAACACCAGCATTGAGAACATTGTGTATTGTTTGTCTGCCGTCATGGCAGACAAAAAGTGTCGTATCCCGATGTACGATCTAACAGGAAGGCTTGAGCGGTCCAGCACTACTCTCCTTCCTGTTAGGTCGTACTCGTCTAAGGTCACGTCTAAGGTCACGTCTAAGGTCACGTCTAAGGACACGTCTAAGGACACGTCTAAGGTCACGTCTAAGGTCACGTCTAAGGTCATGTCTAAGGACACGTCTAAGGACACGTTTAAGGACATGTCTATTGTCTGCCGTCATGGCAGACAAAAAGTGTCGAACCCCGATGTACGATCTAACAGGAAGGCTTGAGGAGCGGTCCACCACTACTCTCCTTCCTGTTAGATCGTACTCGTCTAAGGTCACGTCTAAGGACACGTCTAAGGTCACGTCTAAGGTCACGTCTAAGGACACGTCTACGGACACGTCTACGGACACGTCTAAGGTCATGTTAAGATTTGTACCAATACTTGACACGAGGTGGAGGAGATGGTGGTGCTGTTATTGCAGCCAACAATGCTGCCAAACTGGACCATTTGAAGGACACCCAGAAACATTGTGAGAGTTTCAATTTAAGGTCTTTCATAAAAAATGTATCGATGAAGAAGTTATAAAGGTTTGTGGGATGTTTGATTCCCTGCGTTACCTTCAATTTAACCTCACTGAAGCCATGTTTCCACGAACCATTCTGAGCAAATGAAGTCGGCTATGCAAAGCGTAATATTGTCAGAGGACGACACAGCTACGTGGCTACAGTAGCAAACAGATGCTGGAGGAGACGAAATGGAGAGAAGTGTTGAGGGATTAATGTTGACAAGGTGTGTTGTTCTCTTTTGTTTCCATCAAACATTTTGTGAATTGACTCTGATTCGCAAAAGACAAAAACCAGAGGACATTAGCATAAAATTTCTAGTGCAATATTCTTCAACCAAACTTTAGTCATGGCGACAGACTCAACAAGAAACAGTTCCAGCACATTTCACCTGAATAGGTTCATGTGAATGTGCCTCAAGCTTTGAACACAGGTAGCGGACAGACAGGTGAACTCACAACTGGCGTGTGTTTGGTCTCGTGCTGCCATCTGATTACAGTGACACACACATGAATTTGTCTCTGCTGTGTGTTGATCTGTGTCCACGTCAACACGCTGCAGAGAAACTATCTGTCTCAGCTTCAAGACTTCTGCTGTGTTTCTCGCTCGGTTCACTTTGTTCTCAGAGGAACCTGCGAACACAAACAAACTGAGAAATGTAAGAAGGCGATGAAAAAATCATAAGCAAGCAAGAAAACAGCAGCAGACAGAGCGTTAACAAGCCTGCCGGGACCGACAGCGTTCAGCACCTCAGGTTGTTGTCCAGCTGTCGGCAGGTTGGCAGGTGTCAGCGGTGATGCTGCCGGTTGTGGGTCGTTAATGTCATTTTGTCTGGTTTATTCATGTCAGCGTGGGTTAGCATTAGCTGCTAAACCTGTGAGAACAGAAGTGTCCCAGCGTGACGCACCACAAAGAGGATTTAAGGTTAATTCTCACTAAAGTGAATAATAGAAACATGCTGTCAGGTTCAAACTCCGCGTGAAATATGAAGCAGAATTTTTAAACACAGAACCACAGCGCTGTGTTTGATCCGTCTCCAACACCCCGTAGGATTTGTAATATAACACTGTCATCCAAACTGTTGACTCAGTGTCTTTTTTAATAGGTGTGGGCATTACTTTTTATAGTGGGGGACACCCTGCCAAGGCCAAATGGTGTCATCCCCGTCCCTTCCTGCCAGCCGCTCATTACCAACACTTCAGGATGTGAAGTGACGTCAGGGTTCTGCTCTGCTGCAGAGAAAGAGGACGGTGGAGCTGAACAGAACCAGAAGCTGAAACCCAGCAGCAGCAGCAGCAGCAGCAGGAGAAGAGATGATTCACAGGTTGAATAACAACTTTCTGTACACACAAAAAGCTTCTGACACTCAAACTGTGAGCAGAAATGTGTTCGCGAGCACGTCTCCATCCACCTGACAGCTGAGCAGAATCAAGGCGAGTTTTATCTTGACACAGAGTTTTTTTCTGGCACTGAACTGGATTCTTACATGATGAAGGCGAACACTGCACTCACCTGGACTGTAGATGCTTTGATATACACACATATATTTATAATGCTGTATGTATTGTTCATATCTGATTCAGCTGCTTGTTCTCAGTGGAATGATTCACCACTAAAAGTTTCAGCCAAACCACAGACGAGTTGAAACTTTTCTTTTTGTTACAAGTTTATTTAGGTCCAATTTTATGTTGTGGTGATGTTGTGCTGATGCTCCTGTTATGTTTAGGCACAAAAGCACTTGTTATGATTTGGAAAGAACATGTTTTGACTTAAAATACCCTTTTTTCCTCAAAAACACGGCTAGAACATGTCTCATTAAATACATCCTGTAGTTTCTGTAGTTTCCCCAGTAAACACCACGACCCGTTCAGCCGTCACAGCTGCTTTCACACTTACAAATTGTTGAAACTCACTGTTGAATTGCGGTCTCTGGCTCACCTGCCTCGTCACCTGTAACTCCACCATCATCCCTCCACCTTCAGATAAGACAGTCAGACCCAAAAACACGTCATGTGAACACGTTATCTAGAAATATCAATACAAATGTGAACATATCCTGGTGACAGTTATAAACTCATACTTGCACTGAAAATCTTTCTGTAATAATCTTTATGTCTGGATTTCTCTTTATCTGCAGCTCACAGTTGGCTCAGTACTGTAGAGGTCCATGTCTTACCTGCAGGTGAGGAGGCTGGTGCATGCACTGACTTGAGGTAACGGTGTGTTTCATTTGTTCGCCTGTTGCTATAACTCCCAGTGACTCAACATCAAGTGAACTTTGAAACCTTGACTGTGAACATTGAGTCACATCAGGCAGCTTAGATAAAAACTCCCATGATCCCATGCTACTTCACGACATCATCCAATTATGTCTGTTGTTTTCATTATCTCGGTTGAGGGAAGTCACACGCTGTGTTTTCAGACACTTTTAAAGTTCTGGGCTGATTTTTAAACTCAAACCTCTCTGAATATCGTTCCTTTACTGTCCAGCTGCCAAAATCTGTGAGAGAGGATCTGAGCAGATGAAAAACATGAACGCTCAGCAGCAGCGAGCGGCGCTCTCAGTGCTCTCTGGACTTTTTCGCCCCGGGTTTCGTCCCTCAGGCTGTTCTATCTTGTTAGAGAAGGTTGTCAGGATGAAGAAAACCTGAAAGGAAACCTGCTGACACGACTCAGGGCTGGTAAAAAAATTAAATCACCGCGCAGCAGTTTGTAACAGAGACGGATCTGTGCAGCTGTGAAGTTACCACAGTGACAAACAGCTCATCCTCCTTCAACAGTTTCAACATAAACAGTCAAATCAAGTGTTTGTATTTGTGAAGGATTCACCAGAAGTTTGTGCTGGTAGATTTTATGGTCAATGCTGCAGTGACAGCTGATCCATCTGTATGACAGTTAAACTTTGTAAAAAAAACTTTTTTGCTGCTCGTCGTCTCAGGATATAAAAATGGAAATCAGAAAAGTGGATTCTGCTGCTCTGACATGTTTCTGTGTTGAAATTTAATCACATCTGGAATCCACAGCACCTGATGTAAGAAAAGCCGACACAGCATTTATTTTTCATTAAGACAAAAAAAAAAGAAAAAACTTCCCCAGGGTTTCGTCGTCTACGCGTCCTGGGCGGGTGGAGACAGTCTCATTGATGTAATCAGAGCTCCTCAGTGAGAATGACACCTGTGATTATCGAAGTCATTATGCAATCTGTTTATGGGATCATTGCAAGTGGATTTAATTAAAGTGAAATTAAACTTTTCCTCATTTAGTGTGTGAGCTCCAGGGAAGCCTCTCGAGGGCCCCTCAGAGGCCCCTGAACCCGCCTCAGGAGCCGCTGATCTAATCAGCCTGTCGGATGATGAATCATTACATTAATCAGAGAGTAAGTGATTGAACAGGAGGTCGGTCAGCGAGTGGCTTATACAACCACGACCTGATGTCTGACTTCATGATGTCACAGCAACCAGACTGTAGTCACGTCACACGGCACGATCTGATGGTCCGTCTCAAAGTGACGCTTTACTTTAACTGTATTTGGTATCAGCCGGATGAGCACCAGCGTTCACATGTGAATTATACAGAGCAGAGATGAGGCCTGCAGCCGGCTGACAGTGATTCCTGTGACAGCGGAGGCAGAGAGGGAGACAAACTCGATTAATCGTTGCCGGTAGCGTCCCGGGAGGCGAGCTGAGGCTGAGAGGAGGCGACAGATGAGGGGAGGAACAATTTAACCCCCAGCCGATTCCTGTCAGCTCTCGTCCACGCTGCGTGGCAGACGGTACAGTAGCTCTGTGGAGGAAAATTAACTGAAGTGAGAGTCAGAGCTGCTGCGCTGAAGAGCTGATGAGAGAACAAACCTCTCATGTTCCCAGATGTCACTGTTGCTGTCACTGACGATGCTGATTTCATTTAAAATTCATGATTTTTGAAATATCAACACTTTCCTGTCTGAAAAAGTGAATCCGATGCTGAAGCGAGTTAAACCTGCATTCTCTGTGACGGCCAGCAGGAGGCAGCTCCTCTGGTCTGACTGGAAGGCTAACGACGCTACAACTCACCTGACCTCTGACCTCAGGAAACAGTTTCCTGATGAGTGTGTGGACTCGTGTCATTCGCTTCAAGTCTTCTTTAACACAGCCTGATGTTCATGTAGAGTGAAACGGACCAGCTCATCGTGCTCAGATCCAAACACGAGGTCCTCTGCAGCTCCACCAACTGATATCAGTGGATTCATCGACTCTGAATGTGATCAATCATTTGTTTTATAATGTTTTATCAACGTCATTATGACTTTCTGGAGTAATGCGAGAACTTTGTAGTGATACAAAAAGTAGTAAATAGTTTTCTCAAGGTAACGTTGCATTTCTACTGTCGCTGAAGCTTCCAGGACAGTCAGAGAAGAAGGAAGTCGTGTTATTGTCCTGTTGCCGACACAAGGAGAGACGTTTTTGTGCTTATTTGCCTGAAACAGTCTGATTACTTTATCGTACATTAGCTGTAAATTAGCAGGCAACAGCCCGAACTGAGAGTGTGTCAGTGTGTATCTGAATTCAAGTCAGCACTCAGCAGAGATTCGGGTTCTGGTTCTGGTTCTCTCTCTCCTCTCTGTAACATTACGTTCACGAAGCAGAGACACCGGACGACACTGCTGCAGTCAGGCTGATAAACAGGAGTGAATTTCAGAAGTAATCTCATGGCTCTCATCTCAGGATGTTCAGCTCGGTGACTGCAGGTTTTTGTACTCAGATGCATCTTTATATCTTTTTGATGTTTTTGTTTTTGTTTGCTGATTCAACCTGAAGAAGAGCTCCAACTGTGAGTCACCAACAGACTTGAGTACTGAAATAGCTCCTCCCACTTCACAACTTGACTGCTAAGGCTAATGGGAACGTCACTAATCTGCTCGTAAACCAAAGTACGAGAGCACAAATTTGACCTTTTGACCTCAGTAAATAAAGAAACACATGAACGTGCTAAAGCTAAAGTCTGAACATGTTTATCGGCGGCACTGCAACTTCGTCCGTCACAGCCGAACGCCATCGAGCAGCTTAACATGGAACCACATCACAGCACAGCCACATGTTCTGCAGCTTATAGCTCAGATTAAAGGTTAATTAGATTCATGATGGCCGACATATTAACATACAGAAAGCTAATTATATTAACATGTATGTTCCTAACACCAACAGCTTAGCATGTCCTGACAAATTAAATCCAAAGCTGTGAATATTGTGTCAGCTCTCCAGCGTTCAGCCATCAACCAACATTTATGACTTTGAGTGCAGCACTTCGATTTGCATAAAAGACAACAACCTCAGCAGCCGGCCCAGCGGTGTTTATTTCACCTGAAAGAGTTCGTCAGTTTGTTCTCCCCCACCTGGATCATAATTCTCAATCATACAGGACATGAATATGTAGAGCACAACTTGGTTTTTTAGATATTTCAGCTCCCCTGAGCTCAGAGAGGAGCGCTGCCTGCTGCAGAGTGTCTGTTTGTGTGTGTTTGACTCAGTTTTATGCACACAAATCAAAATAAAAAAAGGTGAAAGTGACAAAGAATGATTGAATGTGTTAAACTCTCTGCAGCACACGTCTGAACGACATGCTGCTCCCCTCGCGATGCTTCCTGGTGAGTTCCCTCCGGTCGTCTGACGGCTGGAGATTTCTGCAGGTTCGTATTTCACATCCAAGTGTTAGAGGAGCTCAATAAAATGTCAATGTTGTCGATCTTTTATCTCTAAGACGTCAGTGTCCCAGGAGTTATGAAAAGCAGCCGTCTCTGAACCGCGGATATATATTTTGTGTGAGGAGCTGGAGGCAGAGGTCGGAGGATTTTTGCTTGTAATTCTTTGGCTTATCTGACAGCATTGAAAATCCTCACAACGGGAGATACAGTCCTTTACCTCACACTGGTGAGACGCACAATGAAACAGCACATTCAAGTTTTTCACTTTTCAGACAGAAGCTAAGAAACGTTCTTGGACATTTTTGTGTTGTGGTGTTTCGGCTCTGAGCCTTTGCGAGGAGGTTTCCCATGAAAGAAGTTGGCTGACAACTGAAACGCTGTTGCTTGGAGACGGATGCCGTCTCCTGTGGAAGTTAGACAGTTCTATATAAGGTTATATTTAACCTGGAGAACGTTTCTACATGTAACCTGAACTGTCAACCATCAGTGGTCGAGTCAGTCTGTCCTTTAACGACAGCGAGGGGAGGACCAGCTGTGCCGCTAAGCTACCGAGCTTAGCCTAACGATGTTAGCAAGATCTGAAACGATTAATCAATTAGTAACTCCACTTCACTCTGCACCCACTCAGATATCACAGCAGCCACATCACAGAACAACACTGTCAGAGCGGTGCAGAGCGTGACTCACAGTCGGAGCTCCAATCAGCGTCAAACTCTGCTGATGGAGCATCAAATATGAATGACTGCATCAGAGAATATCTCGCTCTCATTAACGTGGTACAACGAGGCTGTGGACATCTATGAGGAAGACTCCCAAGGTGCATTGCAGCAAAAAATCCCATCACCAACTGAAAATCAGCTCTGGAGGAGAGAGTGAGGTGCAGATCCAGACCTCCTGGAGGAGTAAACACCCAGAGTCACATCAGAGATCAGTTTTTAACTTCTGGATTAAAAAGGTGATTTATCTTCACTCCTGTTTATCAGCCCGACTGCAGCAGTGATCCAGAGCTGACCTCCAGGTTCTGTTCTGCTGACTGGAGCATGAGGGGGAATGACTTTACTGCAGAGAGGAGACAGAGAACCAGAACCAGAACCACATATGCTGAGTCCTGACTTCACTCAGAGGCTGAATCTAAACAAACACTCTTTCTGTTGCTCGCTAACTCGCTGCTGATCCAAATCAAAGTAATCAGGTTGTTTGTTGTAAATCACTCAAACAAGTCAAAGTCATACAGGAACACAATGATGAGCTCTGTTGGTTAAAGATCATTAAATAATTAACGTAGATGAAGACAATCTTTCTGACATGATCTGACATTCAGTTTGTTTTATCTGATGTTATGTTTCGTCTATATAAAGTGATATAAAGTGTCATTAATTGGAATCTGAGGACACCACGAGGTTAAAAACATCTGGATTTTGCCTCATCTTGTTTTGTATCTTCTCCATCCTGTCCTCGCGCTGCTCGTCCTCCCTCCTCACCAGTAACATGCTGTAATGGGCTCAGTGTGGGCCAGAACCTGCATGTAATGGTTATGGTGGCAGGCGCTGCCAAATGACCTGCATTAACGGCCGTCTGCACTCTTTTATCTCGTATTAAATTGAATTTTGCCGGTGAAATGTAATCGTTCTTTCATGACATTACATTTGCATTACGCTGCAGCTGTTTAACCGGTTCTGTTATCGAGGGCGGCTGTGTAACGCCGGACACTTTAACAATGTGTGATTTATGTTTACAGGGGCTGAATAAAATTGCAGGGACATATTGAAGTCATATTTCATGTTTTGTCACAGCTTTTAAACCCCGGAAGAGCTGCTGTATTTCAGCACATGGGTGACACGGGGCTGAAAGCAACAGAGATGTTGGTGTTTTAATTTAGGTGAGTGTCACACAGATAGTCTGTGAGGATCCACGACGGCTTTAACCTGCACAGCTGATTTGGTGGAAAAGTCAGTGGAGCTGAAAATATGAAGCACTTAGTTGATTAGTTTGGGAAAATTAATCTACACCAGTTTCACATCTTTATAAATCCAAACTTCTTTTAAATTTCTTCTCTGTTGTCGTGCTCGTGGTCGCCATCATTCTCCATCGATGCTGTGTGTGTTAATGCTAATTAGCCGTTAGCACATTATCTGACCAGATACGGGAGATGCAGACAGGAAACAGCTGATCAGTCACGTGAGTTGAATGTTCACTACGGAAGAGTTTCTTCTATAAATCGCTTTCAATCCAACATTTTCCACATTAACTCTGATTTGCATAAGACGAACAACATTTTTGAGAGTCTTTGCGGTGTCTATGTTGCTAAAATGTGCTTAAACGTTATAACGAACGTCCATCTACAGAGGAAGGCCATGAGATGTGGTTGAAAACATTTCTAAACATTTTTTGATCCGCTGCAGAACCTTTACGTGTTGGACTGTGCATGAACGAGGCCAGCTGGTGACAGCAAAGGTTAAAGATCAGGGCGTCCACCTCTCCCTCATGAGATGATTTGATAGATACATGAGCTACGCTTCGATTCAGGAAATACATTTTAATTATGGAACGATTCGATGTGATTCGATACGATGCAATCTGATACAGTTCTTGACATTTGCTTAATGTAGTTATTTATTCATATAGATGCTGTAGTTATCTTGGACCTCACTGAGTTGTGACTGGAAAAAGTCTTTAATATCCATGTTGTCGTCTTGTGTGTTCTTGCTTGTGCTAGTTGTAACGTTACTAACATTAACGTCCACATCCCACATGTAACTTTAGAACCAGGCCACCGACTGGTTAATGGTAAACTTAAATCGATAGAGGGTTCCGCGTATCTACGTAGTCGCATCTTTAATGTTAAAACCGGATACTGATTCGTATCAGTGAATCTTTAGATGGAAAAGGTGACCAAAGATCAACCTTGGTCCACACTGCAGAACACAGGAAGTCAAGTCAGTATGACCAGCATCAGGTAATGAACTGTTTAAACTCGAACATGAAGTCCAGCGAGAGTCGTTACGTGTGTTTGATGCTTCTAGTATCCGTCAGGGACGACTTGTGAAGAAATATCTATGAAAGAAATGTAGAAATGTCTTTCAGACGGCTCTGTGGCCTCTGAAGAATATCTTTAGAACAGCTAATGCATGTGCAGAAATAATTATGGAGCTTTTAATAAACCAACAAAAGCTGGAACAAAGTGCTGCATATTCTCTCTTTGTCCGTCTACACACACATGCAGGCCTCCTCCACATCAGTGTGGTCCCAACATCACTCTCCACTATAATGTCTTGTAATGAAAACCACGTCCTCAGTTTCTCCTCTGAGAGACTCCTCAGTGTTTTTTAATGCATTAGATTATTAGTTCAGCGTACAAACTGCTTTGCTTTGAATCCCCCAGTTTGCAGAAAGTCTATCAAACAACTTAAAAACTACTTTTTTTTTCCTGCAGCTGCGTCCCACTGTGACGCTTCAGGCGAGTCTATTATTTATTTTGCTTCCGTTTCTTCCGTCCCACTGAGCCGTCGTTAACACCACGAGGAATAAATGTCCTTCGAATGACTTCACTCACAGCGGCTCATTCAGACTCATTAAGTCTGCATGTCTCAAATCAAACCCACTTGTCTGCGACTGTTTGGGGGAATTTGGGGAGATAATAAGTCAACTTTTTTACAGGAGAAATAAAAAAATCTAATCTTCAACAAACATTAATTAAACTTTTTGTTCTGAGACTTCTTTTATATCAATCTAGCTAACGACACGTTCTGATAAAAATGAAACGCCTCTTTTCAAACAACAATACAGAGATACGGATTATGAGTGTTTACCTGGATATCTCACCTGCAACACGAGCAGCCCAGCATTACTACAGAGAGTTTCCTGTTTAATCACTGGCTGTATGTTCAGTAGTTGTCATGTGATGGACTGCATCTGATTATTTCTTGTGTTTGGTTTTTAAACAGCTCAGGATCCAGATACAGCAGGTTGTTTCCCCAGTAAACACTCGGACCTCTGCAGCCGTCACAGCTGCCGTCTGACGAAAGAACATGATATTTGTAAGAATTAATAAGTTAAAATATGAGTTAAAATTCATATTCGTAAAAAACGTTTAATATGTAGTTAAAAGGAGAACTGCATTTCATTTTCATTTCATTAACAATAGACTTCATTACCCAGGAAGCAATGCTGTACCGCTCGTTTTAGCTAGCACACGCTGTATGTCTGTTTTTATTTATCTTCTTTACTCACTAAAGGCCGTCTGAATGGAATTAACAGTCTCACTTCGTCACCTTTAGTTATTTATAATCTGATTCTGCTGCAGTTTCACAGTGAAGTGGCAGCAGAGCTGTAACTGCAGCACCATCATCTCCAGACATGCTAATGCTAACATGATATACATAATAGCCGTTTTTATACTGAGCAGCAGTGTGGCCGTCCTTTTTGCAGCTAGGACCGCGGCGTTTTAAAACCAGGAAACAGCTGATCAGTCCATCACTTCATCCGCAGACGTCAGGATGAACAACAGATCCAGGAGATGTTAGCGTCTCCTCGGTCTCTGTAGCTGTCTTCACTGCTCGCTTGTTGTTGTAGCGACAAGCTGCTAACACTTTCTACTTACAGATTAAGAAACCAGTTCTAAACTGCTGCACTGTTCATGCCTAACTTCCTGCTTCACGCCACGTCACATGTTCACGCCTACACCAAGTGGCAGCTTTTGGAGCAGAGGGAATATTACACCTCCCGTTTAGATAGACGAGGCGGCACGTTGCAGCATTTACCTTGCTGCAGATGTGCCGCCTTTTCCATCTAAAAGAGGCTCCTGTGTTGTACATATTGTAGAAGTGTTGGCAGTCAGTCGTGATCTCGGCTGAACTTGTTCTTCTTCACAGGAGCCAGAGAAGAAAATATGACGTGCGATATCGAACTCATCATCATATTTAGACTTAAGCTTGTCTTTGCTTTCATTCACACAGCCTGATTCTGTGTTATCTCTCTGTCGGTCTGTCCGTTATCTCTGTGGTTGTTTGCATCATCCCTCACCGTCGTCCTCTCACCACACTGTACAGAGCGAGCGGGCGAGCGAGCAGCAGAGAGAGAGAGAGAGAGAGAGAGAGAGAGAGAGATGGAGGTGAATTGACACTCCACCCTGACTCCTGACGCTCGCCGGCAGAATAACGAGTAGCTGCTCAGCATGCCGGTCACATCGCCTCCACTATCAATGAGTGAGTGAGTGAGCGAGCGAGCGAGCAGCAGAGTGACAGAGGAGAGGGAGAGAGAGAGAGAGAGGGAGAAGGAGGGATGCTTCAGGGAGGAGAGGGGATGAGAGAGAGGGAGAAAACAAGGTGAATCATGGGAGAGGAGAGAGAGAGGTGAAGGATGAATGGTAGAGAGAGAAAAGGGTAAAGATGGAGGGAGAGGAGCTGAAGGGCAGCTGTGAGCGTAATGAATGAAGATTTATGGGAACAGGAACACAACAGACAGTAAACAGTCAGACTGCAACAGGCAGCGAGCAGGACAGACCAACACGCAGATACAAACACAAAGTTTCATTCAGTTCATCAGCAGACGAACAAGCAGCAGCTGGTTCATAATCATAATGTTCAATATGTCTAAAATCATTTCGACAGGAAGTTAAACCTGCGTTTCTGACACCACAGCATGCATGGATCAGATTCTCCTGATGTGAACGTGATAAAGAACAGCAGGGTGGAAGTCCAGAGAAATCAGCTGGGTTTCTGTCTGATGCCATGTTTCCATAAAATGTCAACAGTCCAAACTGTTTTAAGCGAATGAACTCGGCTACGTAAAGCGTCATTAGGTCGTGTTGGACGTGAACAGCAGCTGGAGGTGAACAAACCGGAGAGAAAGTGGAGAGACGTGTTCAGGGATTACGTTCAAAAAAGAATTGTTTGTGCTTGTCAGCGAGCGTCGGCTGTCCGGAGACGACGAAGGACTCCAGTGATGATAACGCAGACAGGAAACAGCTGATCGGAGGCTGATGTCAGACATTCTGCTTTTGAATCCAAACTTCATTCTTATTTCTTTTCGACGTAACTTTTTGCTGCTCCTCGTGCCGTCTTCGACAGCTCGGTCTCTCAGTGAGTCTCTCAACCTTTACGTTGAGAAAACAACAAATCTGTCCACTTCTGATGAACCTGCATGTTTCTGACTCGTCTTCTTGTCTTTCTGTTTCCTCACGCTGTGTCGCAGCTTCCTCCTCCTCTCTGCTGGACTGCCGCCTCCCCAGGAAACCTCTGGGCTCTCGTGGAGGTGCTGCATCTGAATCCTCTGGCGGCTCCCCGTGGATCATCGCTCACTTCTGTCTCCTTATGTTGGAATCTAAATCCTGATGTCTATTGGATCAGATGTGTTTGTTCGTCCTGACTTGAATCGAGGGAAGATACAGAGACCACAGAGACAATGTGATCATGATTTGGGGCTGAATATACATCAAATATTCGTCTCCATGAAACCTAAAACCAAGAAATCACCTTCACATGTGACTGGAATTTAAATCCTTTCATGGCAGAATCAGGACATTGACAGACCTGAAGAGACGGACAGGACTGTGTGGGTTAACACTGATTCATACACAAATGAAAATAAAAAAGTGTGACGGTCCCATTAAGCATCAAATCATCAGCCGTCAGCCACACACACACACACACAGTATCATCAGTATCCAGACGCTGTGTGTGAACCCACAGCTCCAACATGAAGGAGGCAGCAGCTGAATCCAACACCAACTCAATGGGAGTCTGATGATTAGCAGAACTGAGCGACAAGTGTTTCCTCTCACGACGGCATCACGGTGAAATCACTTGTGACAGAAGGAGAATGTGTCTGAATGTGTCTGAATGTGTCTGAATGTGTCGACGCCGACTCACTATTCATACACATTCACAACATGAAGGATGTTTTATTAACAGGTGCAGCGGATGATTATTTTCATCTGAAGCGTGTACAGGCTGTGGTGCTGCTTGTAGTCTCCGCGATGCGTTCGAGTGCAGCACTCAGCCTTTGTTACCGCTCGTTCTCTGACATCGTTCACTCCGTCTGGATGTTCTTCACAGAGAGAACCAGAACAATCAGACAAACCAAACGTAAAGAAACGCAGAAACACTCCTCGCTAACATCTCGCTAACATCTACCAGTGACAGTAACACAACGAGAGGACGCTGTGTTGATGTCGGCGTCCTGATGAAGATCTCCTCTCGTCCCGATCACATTCTCCGTCGTCTCCGGGACAAACCAGCTCCGCCCGGCTCTCACTGTAATCATCTGATCTGTCCTGCGTCCCCTCGTCACGCCTCATCATCCTCACCACCTGGCTGCTATCGATCCCCACTCACTTTGTTCCCATTCATTTGCCGTTCTCCTTTTTCCAGCTCTCGTGTCGCCTCCCATCAGATTCACCTCCTCTCCTTTCTCTCCCTCCGTCCGTCATCCCTCGCTCCTCCGGTCGGGTTTCTAAACTGCTGTACAAACAGTCGGAGGGGAAAGTTTCTGGCTGCTGCGCCGGCAGATTTGCCAGCAGCAGTCACGCTTGAGCTCGTTTGCAAAGTGCCTGAAGTCCATCACGGGAGGAAAATCATTACAGGGAGTTGATCACTCGAACACTTAATTATAGTCATTCTTTATTCGGAGCCGTTTTACCGACGAGCACGGCCGTTTGTATCAGCTCCTGGAATTATGTGTCATTTTAAACATCCTTGAATAATATAAAACAAGGCTCGCTGCTGTTGTGCAGGAGACGAAGTCACAAATCGAGTGTTTCAGTTCCCTCACGGCGAGAGGAAGAAGACGGAGAGGAGCGGCTGGATTATAATTCATCTCACGCTCTCAGCGCTCAGCAAAAACATCCAAACGTGATTCTGTGTGTCAATAATGTGCAGAAACAGTCGTTCGTCTTCATCTGCAGCAGCAGCGTGTCACTGCAGACGCTCGGTGTGGCTTCACGCTGCTGCTGCGACTCTGAAATCAGTTTACAGCAACACGACACATGATAGACGTCGGACCAAAGATCCGTATGGAAATATGTCGTGATATTTTTCTCTTGAGATACGATAATCGATACGCTGGTGCCAAATATTTCGATTTTTCATTAAAACAAACAACTCCTGCACTTTGCATTTCCAGTTGTGTTCTGTTAGACAGATATCATGATGTTTTTATTTGGGCAGAATCGCGATAATATTGTTATCATGAATCGTATCCTCTGTGGTGCAGGCGCTCACTCACCAGTGATTTTACTGGTGAAGGATGCAGATCTCTAACATACTGGTGGGACTGGTGGGAGTGGGGGTGGGAGTGGGGGTGGTCGGGGGTGGGAGTGGGGCGGCGACTCCTCCTCTGTTCAGAGATGGAGGAAGAGGAACATGGCAGAGAGAGGTGAGGCGAGGAAGAGAAGGATGACGGAGGAGAGGTCAGCGTGGTCGAGGGAGGATCGTGAGCTCAGGGTTTCTGTGTCTGCTGATCGTTGGTTGGAGGAAGATTTCTGTTATATGTCAATAAAATCAAAATATCTGTGATACTTTTTAGATTCATGTACGCAAGTTTGCCTGAAGTGTGTTCCCGTGGCGCTCTGAGGCTTGTGGGAAACGGTGTTTGTTAAAGGCTGCGAGCTCCATCAACGTTACATCAACGGTGAGATTATATTCTTATCCAATCCGACATCACCGGCCAGATTACTGCAGTGAGAAGCGCGACGTGACTCTGACGTTTGATTCTTTGACTCGTGGTTTCCAGTCGAGCTTCGGCGTGTCGGCGGCTGCAGAATCAGCTGTGAGAAAATAAGATTTGGGTTCTCAGAAAAAGAGAAAATGAATTAAGATGGAGATTTTATGCGGTGACTCATACATGTTCACACACACACACACACACACACACACACACACACACACACACACTGACTCCTTGGTAAGTGGTTTCTCCCTGAAGCTGCTCCAGTGTCAGCAGTGGACTGTTTACCTTCACAGCGCTCAGTGTGGACTGTGTGTATATTGGATGGATGTAGAGGTGTGTGTGTGTGTGTGTGTGTGTGTGTGTGTGTGTGTGTGTGTGTGTTCACGTCTCTGGGGAAAAACCGGAGTCAGTTTTTCTCTTTGCTGCGAGCGCTGAGTAGATTTGTGCTGTTTGTATTACAGATACCTACTTTTTGTGAACGTACAGCCGAGGAGACACAGATGTACAGCTCAGGTCTGCACACACACACACACACACACACACAGAAACACACAGGTGTGTTGGGTTTATCTGCACAAATGACAGAAAAATATTAGAACTGGACTTTGCAGCTCGGTCGAGTCGAGGACGTGAACATGTTGCTGTATCGAACGAAGACGAAACACGACTGAATTTGTTTCATTGTTTAATTGTGCAGCTTGATAACTTGATGTTTGTCAGTTTGTCACAGTTTGTGTTCAGTTTTGATCATCGTTTCATCAGCAGCCAGTGATCTGTGGCTCACTGGATGACGGACGCTGGACGTCAGGCCGTGACTTCCTGTTGGATTCGCAGCCTGAGGCGCGAAACTGAAGGTGAAGTTGAGCGACGACGCTGAAATAATCTGAAGCTGAATGAAGCACAACACAACTGTGAGTCTGCAGGGAAATATACCATCAACGTGTACGTTACGTACGCGGAGCAGGAGAGAGTTTCTGTGTTCAGGCTTCTTTTGACACATGTTGTTTTTTGTTTAACTCCACCCGCGTATATTTGATCAAACTCACCCTGAGTCTTCAGATCTGGTCGCAGCAGCGTCCGTCGTGAGGATTTGACTCGTCTGTTGAGGTTTGTGACGTTCCTCGGTTGTGTTTTGCGTTGAAAGCATGTTTGTCAGACGATGTGTTTCGTTTGTGTTTCCAGCAAAACATGAAGAACATTCATATTCTGCACGAAATGTGTTAGTTAGTAAATGTGGGACGTTGATGTCGTACGTCTGCGTCTCTACCAGGCTGCTGTTGAAACTACGATGATGGATTCTCGACGTCTGTGCAGAGGAACTATTTTTTTATTGGTGATTTGATTCCTTGCTCATAAAAAAGCAAGAGGTGAGCATTTTGCGTATGACGAAACGAAGATCCGATGAAATTGCAAAGGCTGTACAGAATCACGGAAATTGATCGATTGATTGAATCAGGATTGTCGAGCTTTGTGGAAATTGGAAGGAGCAGCAGGAACAAACTCTCCTCCCGTCAACGGGCGTCAGCTCTCCGGAAAAGCAGCGATTTCAGCAGCTTGTCGTCTAACCCGACCACGTCTTCTGCCTGGATGACATGCGAGGCAAGCGTGCTGCAGGTGATAATTGATGGCTGTCAGGTGACGTGACGCAGCTGCTGCGAGCTGAGAGCTGATGATCTGCAGGCTTGTTTAAGCATTAAAACAAAAACAAAAAAAAAAGAAGGAAAAGGAAAGAAAACAGATGGACGGGATCCGAGAATGACTGATGGAGAGAGCCAGATTGAACTGAAGGAGGGATGGAGATACGCTCACCAGAGGAGAGAGAGGGGCGAGAGAGGTAGGAGGGGGGAGGGAGAGAGAGAGAGAGAGAGAGAGAGAGAGAGAGAGAGCTGAATGCAGTCCAGCCTCTGCGCTGTGAAGCAGCAGCAGCAGTCAGTCCGACACTGAAGGACGCGGAGAGAGGAGAGACTCAGCAGCACGCAGGATCCTACCAGGAATTTAACAGCAGAAGAAGAAGAAGACGAGCGTTTCCTCTTTAGTCTCTGTGTGTCGCTGACCAGGTGGATAAAGAGGACGAACAGCAGCAGGAGGTAAACAGAAGAAGGAGGAGGAGGAGGAGGAGGAGGTGTTGGAGTCTGTGTGTTCATTCCTCCTCTCGCACCGTCGGCCCGGAGGTGTCATTGCGACAGTGTGTGTGTGTGTGAGTGTGTGTGTGTGTGTGTGTGTGAGTCGTCTCTCAGGTGGATTTGGAGTAAAACCTGGATTCTGCTCGTCACGAGGAGTTGCTTTGCTGCTGTTTTGTCTGTTGCACCTCCTCTCCTGCTCCCTCTCTCTCTCTCTCTCTCCTCCGGTGCAGACGTCTCGCTCGCTCGGTCGAGGGACTATCACCCTGCTCTCCTCTCTCTCCTCCTCCCTCCTCCTCTCTCCTCCTCCCTCCTCCTCTCTCCTCTCTCCTCCTCCTCCTCTCTCTCCTCCTCCTCTCTCTCTCCTCCTCCTCCTCCTCCTCTCTCTCCTCTCTCCTCCTCCTCTCTCTCTCCTCCTCTCTCTCCTCCTCTCTCTCTCCTCCTCTCTCTCTCCTCCTCTCTCTCCTCTCTCCTCCCGTCAGTCTTCAGCCGGCTCTGCTGTAACTGTGCCGGTAACACAGCTGCCGTTCGCTGGGTCGCCCAACGGGAGGAGAAGCAGATGGGTGAGTGTGAGTGTGTGTGAGTGTGTGTGTGTGTGTGTGTGTGTGTGTGTGTGTGTGTGTGTGTGTGTGTTGGAGGAGACACAGTGGGAGGGGGGTTTGCTCTTTTCCTGCGCTCCTCTGCTGCTTTTTATCTTCTTCTTCTGTCGTTTCTTCTCCTTTCACCTAATTTTTCGCTTCCCCTCTTCCTCTCCGTGACCGCGCTCGTTATTCCTTCATTTTCCCTCCATCCATCAATCTTTCTCTCCCCCCATCGCACCTCCTCCGCCGACCATCCATCAGGCGTTTTTGTGCCTCCTTTTCCTTCCATCGCTCACCTCATTCGCTTCTTTCTCTTCTCCACATTTTCTCGTCTTCTTGTTCCTCGCTTCGCCCTTCTTTTCTGCAACCATCACTCATTTGCACCATCAGCCAGGCAGCCAGGCAAAGCAGGAAAACGCACATGCACACACACACACACACACACACACACACACATTCATGCGCTGTAAACTGGAAGTCATCAGGACTCCAGCGCCTGAAGCTGAGAGGCGTCGGGCTTGACATGATATCGACAGTCGGGGGTTGAACCCCGTTAATCCCTCCATCCCTCTCTTCATCCATCACTCCGCTGCCTCATCGCCCCCTCCAACACACACACACACACACACACACACACACACACACACCGCCTCCACATCCGCTGACATCCTCTCCATACCATCATCATCCCCTCGGACACTTTTAACCGCCAATAGAAACACTGAATAAAAGGCCACAGACGCATTCAGACAGACTGATATACACACACATTCATGCACACACACACACACACACACACACTCACACTCACTCAAGTACATACACACAGATACACACACACACAGACACACACTAGCCGCCTGTTTGCAGCAGCCTGATAAACGCCAGTCATGCTACAGTTAGCTTGGTGTTAACAGCTGAGCATCGGTGAACAGCCTGATCGCCCGCCACACACACACACACACACACACACATACACACACACACACACACACACACACACGTACAGAAACCAGGCGGGAAGTTGATTCACTCACATGATAAATTATTCATGGGATGAAAAGTGCTCACATCCTAAAACGTCCCATGTGGTCCAATTTGCAGCTGAAATGTTTATTAATTGTTCGGTGGGGTTGGAAACAGCAGCCTGATTGTTAACGACGCTTTCATCAGCTCGTGTTTCCCTTCAGACGCTCGGCTCGGCTCGGCTCGCCGCTTTTGGGGGAACGACGCTGTTGTTGAATGAAACCGCTGAAGAGCGAACGAGGATGAGAGATAAAGAGCAAGGCCTCGTCCCAGCAGACAACCTGTTGTTTCTGCTCAGTGCCACTGTGTCACATCACATGAGGCAGATGAAGCTCTGTGGCCAATCACAAGCTGGCTTTTAATTTCACGTTTGGTTCAGAAGCGAAGCTGGACTCGTTTCTTGTCTGGAATCAGATCGCAGAAGCAGAGAACAGTCTGAAGACAGTGTTCTCTGAGAAGGACCGGGCTTTGGGTTTGTTGGCTAGCTGTTAGCATCAGAGCACTTGTTGCAGGGCGAGCTGCTGTTTGACCCGACTGACTCTGAAACGTCTTGTTGTTTGTTTCATGTAGAGGCAGAGTTCAGAGTTTGGTGGAGAACAACTTCTCGCTGGCTGCGAGCAGATGTCATGCATGTGGCCTCAGTCGGACATGTGGAGATATTTTTTGTTCTGCTGTCTCAAAGACAACTGAACACTTCATGTTTTCCTCAGTTAAACAACTGCAAACACCGCAGGGCAGAACACACAGAGCAGAAAGAAATGCTGCCAGGCTGCCGGACCGGCTGCAGCCAGGCTTCCATTTCTGGAACAATGTTGGGTGGAAAAGCACTGTGAAAGTTAATATGGAACAAATTCAAACGCTGATGGTGTCGTTACAAATGTTACACTTCTGTTTTTTTTACTTGAGGAGATCTCGAGGAGTCCCGCCTGTTTTTGTAAAATACTCTGCTGGTGTATTTTCTAACCGGCGACGTTCCTCCTGGTGTCATCGCCTGATCTCGTATCTCGGTGTTTCCTGGACATTCGAGGGTCATGTTGGAGATTTCTTACACAAGTACAAATGATAACTAACACGGTCCTCTTAAATACATCTAGTTTTCCTCACACAGGATCTATTATGCACCATAAACTGGTTAAACTCTCTGCAATCAACATTTACTTCACATAAAACATTCAAGCAGAACTTGTCGCTTGCAGAAAGGACGTTGCTGGAAACTGAAATCATTTCCCTGCTCATATTATATACGTGATACCTTGAGTTTCCCACCCGACGTGTCTGTGGTCCTGTGTGAAGCTGCCTCCCTCCAGGACGTTCTTCACTGTGATTATGTGTGTTACGTAGACTTAAGTGCTGCCGACGGCGCTCTTTCAAACATCCTCTCAGGCGTTTTGTCACTGTTAAACATCATCGTGGAACAGAACAGCTCAGCGTTAGACAGCAGATGTTTACAGGCACTTACTTAAAGAAAACCGCAGGGATCTGAAACCACCGAGCTGAACGGCCTCTCCAGGCCGACGGGGGGAAAGAAAACTGCTCGCTCTGCGTGTTCAGGCGCCGCTGAGCGATCAACACGCGCTCGACTTAAAACCGCCGCTGTTCTGACCACGGTGAGAGCGTCCTCTCGCCGCGTGAGTGAACGAGACGACTGTTATGAGAATCAGTGCGATCAGATGTGAGCGTGGAGGGCGGAGAGGTAATCACACTGCAGCCGGAGAGAGTGTGTTTCCTGCGTTAATGTACGCTGCTGGATCCCAGAGAGCGTTAGCCTGCCGCTGTCACTGCAGGTGACAGCGAGCGTTGATGGAGTCGACATTTGATATGCACGACAGGCTGCAGGCGTGTGTGTGTGTGTGTGTGCAGCCTACACATCTATAGGCAGGTGTGTGTGATATTAAACGTGTATTTTTCAGTGTGTGTTCAGACGGCAGACTGCAGTTAATGCATAAAGAGCGTGTTGAGTGTTGGTTTGAATCTCTTCACCTGGGAGTGTTTTCCACTCACCTGCACTGCAACACAAACAGCAGCTGCTCGTTATTCATGAGCGAGAAGGAGCGCAGTTAAAGAGATGATTGATTATTCATTGTTCACATTCACATATAGATCAAGATTAATTATTAAAGCGATCAATTATTTTCTGGGTCATTTAACTTCCTCACAGGAAATGTAACGATCGCACAAAGGTTTACTTCCTGCTGCGAGATGAGACAAAATGTAAATACTGCCGTGTCGTTGGTTATATTTCATACTGATTAAAAGACTTTTGGCCTTTAAAAAATTAATTTCCCTTCAGATTGATCGCCGCCCTTTCAAGTGTCACACATTTAAAGGGCAACACAGCGGCGCCGAAGCTCTCTGAGCTCCTAATGAAGGAGGTGTTTGTGTCATCGTGAGGTAACTGTAGACGTGTCGTTTGTAAAAAAATGTTGGACACCAGAACTACGCTGGGCTCAGTGTCGACACGCTGGAAAACAGAAAATAGATGAAAATCAGAAAGGGACAAAAAGCTTTGGAGCTGCGTTCACAGGAAACAGGAGGTGTTTCATGTCAGAATACTGCTCAACACTCGTCTGCTGCCAATCTCTTCCAAAAGCATTCAAATTACACTCGGGGAGAGATAAGATCCTGTGTTACAACAGGATTATCATGAGACTGATCACACAATGATGATGCAGAAGAGCCACAAAGATACAAAATGGCCCCCAAAAGAAACAAAACCCTGCAAAGAGACTCCACGTGGCTGCAATCTCAGGAAAGTCTCAGAGGAAATGATTATTTATCAGTTGCCAGTTCTGTCAGGTAACCTCATTAATTCAACAGAACAATAGATGTGTCCATTTCCCTCAGGAGGACACACACACACACACACACACACACACACACACACTGCAGACTCAGAACCAGTGGCTTTGTGAAGATGTTCTGACGACCCGAGTCAAGAAGAAAAACAGAGATGAGGATGACGACCAGTGTGGTGACAGACAGGAGGGTGATAAATCAGCGGGAACTCGATTTAAAGAGAAGTTTAAGTTAAGATGTTTTTGACTGATGGAGCTGTAAATCCTCCGCGGACGGCGTCAGACGATATCAGCAGCTCAGATCTGTCAGCAGCACTTCCTGCGTCTCTTTTGTCTCTGTGCAGCTTCGGTTTATTAACCTGCGTGATGCCAGCAGCCATATATCAGCCCTCACCCCTCAGCACGGGGACGAGCATCCATCATGTCCTACACGCCAGATGACATCAGTTAGAAACTCGATCAGCGCCGTTTGAAAAGCCATTCACGCAACTGATACGGCGAGAATGAGCCGTCACGCTTTATGTCCGGCGAGGAGAGGGAGACGTGTCGCGCCTCGCGCTTTTATATCGTAATTAAAGTGAATGCGGGCGGCCTTTCACCGACTCACGGAGACGCAGAGAGAGATTAAATGGTGGCTTTTAATGGGACGCTGTATCCTCTCTGTTAAACCACATGAATGAAATGAAATCAGTTTTAACACAGCTGGAACATCAGCGTGTCACTGAAAAACATGGGAAATGACAAAGAAAATATAGATTTTCTTTATTATAACATTTAAAGGTTCAGTGCTTGATTGAGAAAAATACATATGATCAATACAATCATGTTGCAAACATCAGCTGATCAGTAGATGAATCAGATGAAGGTGTGTCGCTGGTCGTACAGAGTTCATCTGACCGTCACACTGTGGTGACAGCTTGTGTCTGTGGCCATGAGACAACAAAAAGCAGAAGATTTGAACGGGATTCGAACCTGCTGATGACCAGATGAACTGCTCCTCCTGAGTCACAGCCGTGGAAGTGAAGTTGATACGGAATCAATTAAATAAACGCTGATGGTGTGGTTATAGATGTTACACTTCTGGTTCTAAAAGCAGAAGAAGAAGGAATAGAAACATGTGTAATGGATTCAGTCGTATCTCTCCACCATCTGTCTGTTGCTGCACTTCTGTTGTTGTCTTTGTGGAATCAAATCCACCCATGTTCGTTCTCTCAGTGTCGTGTCTGTTGATGACGTTGGAATCTGGACTGTCGGCCTGTAGCGATGCAGTTTTAGGGCTTTATAACCCAACTCCACCTTACAGAGCTAGTTTCAGAAGCTAGTTTTTGAATTTGGTGGAAGCTCGGTGGTTCTGGAGGCAAGTGAAGGGGTTATTAAAGGTGGACAGAACCAGAACCAGCTGTGTCCACGATTCCCTGCTGTCTTCATATCTCACTACAGTTTAGAGTATATAAAACTATCGCCTGTAAAGTGGATCCTAAAATGTCCGTGTGGGTGCCAAAAAGAGACAAAATGAGATTAAAACTCAAATTCACTTTGGTTGACTAAGTGTAACAAATGACACTCACGGGGGAAGTCATTTGGTCGGGACATTTCACAGTAAAGGTTTCCAGTCACAGATGGTTCATGTCTCAGATGATCAGAGCCAAACAGAGCAGGACGAACAAACAGCGCGAGTTTAAATAGGACACAACATGAGGTAAATGTTTGCTGATGTAAATCTGCACAAACTGCAAACAGGAGATTCTGTCTGTGCAACAGAAACATAATTGTGACATGAAATCTTCACATCGGGACTTCTGTGGACGCGTTCGCCTCCTTTTTTTCTTCAGCATATGAACAGTAATTTCTCTTCATTCATCCTGAAACAACATTTATGTTTCTGATCATCAGCCTGTCTGTTAATTTGCTCTATTCTGTCGAGGCCAAATAGACTCAGAGGGAGTGATTAATTTTATATTAAGGAAAAGATTCCTCAAGCACGAATGTCTTTTTACTTGTTCATGGCGGAAGTTCATGCTGCTGAACAAAAATATTTCACGCTGAGCTCCATGTGGAGAAAAAAAACCACCTGAAGACTTAACAGACAATAACAAAATGGCTTCCAGTGAAACAGAATATGACCCTGAGAAGTCAGGGCGTCAGGGTGAGTGTAAACAGCAGCAACAAGATGGAGATGATAATATCAGAAGTTCAACATCTGGTAAACACTGTGCATTAGCTTTGACTGTGTGAGGACCAGACATCAGTGTTAGGGCCAGGTGAGCCCAGGTGGGCCCAGGTGTGAATACCTCTTAAGCTGGCTGGGGAGGAAACTCTGTTCTGCGTTGTAGGTCGTTCCAAATGGACAACCATCTTTGAAAAGGGGGAGTGGCTATGACATCACTTACGACACCCACCTAAAATGCTGTAACCCACAAAGGACCGTTGGACCAACGACCCAAAAGGCTCTAAAATTCAGAGCTCACACGTGTCCTTAACAACTCTGTAAGGACACTCCCACAGTCTGTAAGGACACTCCTACACTCTGTAAGGACACTCCTACACTCTGTAAGGACACTCGAACACTCTGTAAGGACACTCAAACACTCTGTAAGGACACTCCCACACTCTGTAAGGACACTCCCACACTCTGTAAGGACACTCCCACACTCTGTAAGGACACTCCCACACTCTGTAAGGACACTCCCACACTCTGTAAGGACACTCCTACACTCTGTAAGGACACTCCCACACTCTGTAAAGACACTCCTACACTCTGTAAGGACACTCCCACACTCTGTAAGGACACTCCTACACTCTGTAAGGACACTCCTACACTCTGTAAGGACACTCCCACACTCTTAAAAGACACTCCCACAGTGGGTTTAAAAGCCTGCGACTCCCTTCCAGTCAGAACTGAAGGTTTCTCTTGGATAAGAGTTCTTCAATAAACTGAAACTAGTCCAGCTGACTGCAATACAGAACTTTGAATTATGGATGACTGAGAACCGTCATCAAAATAGACTCTATAATTACAATGCGTGCTATTTTCTTACTGCAGGGAACTTTTCATTTTACATAATGCACACAGCACATGTCAAAACACTCCGCCTTTGCTTTTATTACAATCACATTTAAAGCAAAGTGCGTCTAAGAGCCCGACTGTTCAGCTGTAACATATTAAGAATATGTGTGGAAAATGTACAATCCACCTTTCATCACCGGCGCTCTAATGAACGCGACAAAACACTCCTGCAGACGGGTGTTTTAACAAAACTAACATTAAGAGTGAAGTGCTTCCACCCTCCGGGTCAGTCACCCTGCACACCTGTGACTTCTGGAGAGTAAAGTGGACTCTTAGCAGCTATTTGAGCCCCTCTGGCTCGAGTAGCTCTGAGGAGTGCGACCACACAGCTGCATTAGCTATTCATCCATGCAGTCATCGACGACGCAGGTCAGCGGCGGCGGCTTTAAAGCACTAATTTTAAACACCTGCCACTTGAAGCTGAGCTGCACAGAGACTCCAGCTGCCGACTCACTGAGGTGACTGAAGATTTAACTGAAGCTGTTTGATTTCAGCATTTTAGCTTGTTAGTACACATGAATGTTAGTTTTGATTTGAAGTAAGAGCACATAAAAAAAACCTGCAAATAAGCTTTTAATGCAGCTTAGTCACAAAGCACATGATGCCCGGCTCTCTTTTGTTGTGCTGTTGAGGCGATGTCGCTTTATTTCTTGACTCTGTAGAGATTACAGCCCATTTTAATCCCAAATTAGTCGCCCTGGCTGAGTTTCTGCCAGTTCGAGGGGTTTACAGTCTGGCTAAATGGATGATCAGGTGGATTTATGGCCCGTATGTCGACTGTTGGCTGTGATTGTGGCTGTGTGGCGTTTTGTCTGCGTCTATACGAACAGATGTGACCACAAGTGTTTGTTTTCTTATTTGTTTTGCAGTTAAAGTAGATTTACATGAAGCAAAACTGCAAGGCTCTTTTTTTTCTCAACATTTTAGGGTTTTTTTTTAAGGGACGTAACCTCGTTATTGGAATTGTTTACTGATTAAATGGATTGTTCTGAGTGTATGCTGAGTGTTGGTGGATCTGTACAGTTTGAGCACTGAAGTCGACATTTTGACAGAGTAGAAGGATGTTTAACACATGAATTCAACACCAGACAGTAGCTGAGACTTCCTCCTTCATTTTGTACCTCTACGCGTGACACTTTGTTTGAGTTCCTGCCTTTGTATCCTTTCTTTGCCTGCCTACTGTACTGTATTGAAGAACAGATTCAACGGTTGAATCTATTCTTGAACTCCGGCCATCGCACAAGAGGCCATATTTAAGTTTTGCCGTGTTCCTTTTTCTTTGGTGTGCTCTGAATTTTTTGTGCATCTAAACGAAGCCGAATGTCGACAGCAGAGGGATTTATTCCCAGAAGACACTGCTCCTGAGGCTCCTGAAATGCCTTGTTTGTTGTTTTGCCTTTACCACCATAACTTATCTACGTCGCTACTGAGCAGAGCACCACCTCCAGCTAAGATGAAGATGCTGAAGGTCCAACATCGTGTCTCTTGTTGGAAAACTCCTTTAGGATTTGTTTAAATCCGTAAGGAGTGTGCACGATCTTGCGGTGCTCTTCTCACTGGTTTCATGTGTTATGTGTGTTTTTTTTCTCACAGATGTGCTGCTTTGTTTTTGTGTATTGCTGTTTTCTCTCCACTACAGAGCAGAGACACCATGTGCACAACGAGACAAATTTCCCTACAGGGACAATAAAGTTTAATGTGTTGCATCATCAAGCTTTGATTAGCACCCAGCAGTTAGCGTGCCAACGTGTGGGGAAGTGTTTGGTTTAGAGGAGCTTCTCGTGGTGATATTCACAGTAGAAATGAAGCTAAGCTAACTGGCTCAGGCTTGCGTGAGCCGACCAATCAGAGCCGACTGGGCTTTATAGGCAGAGGGTCTCAGACGGAGGGCGAATCATAGGTTTGGATCAGCGACAGTATGAGGAAAATTAACTTTTTTGAACATTAAAGCAAGTAAACCATGAATGATATTGCGTCTTAAATGTGATTTAAAACACTAGTAATTTCCTGTGAAGCAGAAGTCTGTGGTCACTGATGTGATGCATTTCTGACAGAAACACATTATGAGGTCAGATTATAAACTCAGAAGTGGGCCTGACTTTGCACACATGGAGTCTCTAGAGGACGGCAGTGATTTGGATCTGCAGGACAGCTGGACCGATGACATATGGTGCACGTCCCCGCGGCGTTATTAAAGCGGTCGGCTGTGATTCGTTGACGGTCTGCCTCTTGACCGCCGAGTCGTCGTCCTCATCGAGGCGGCGCTGCCGAGCCCGCCGGCCTCAGACGACATTATGTAACTGAGTCGGTGTTATTGAAAAGTGTTACGGTACCCCGGTCGTGGTTGACAGATGACCTTGGGCAGGAACACTGCAGAGAGCTGCTTGTTACGTTTGGCAGCCCGTATGTTACATCACATAAACATAATGCAGCAGCAGCAGCAGCAGAAGCTCCTCTGACGGCTGCAAAGTCACAAAGGAAACATAAAAACTTTATTCTAATCAAGTTGTCGGGTTCACGTCGAGTTTAGACTGCTGCTATTTGCATTTACATTGTTTGCAGCAGGCGTTGTGTAGAGGACACACTGACATTTACTGTTTAATGCTGCTGTGTCACAGCAAACTGGATGTGATGTCACGGTTCGGCCTACAGGAAGTGATGTCAGTCAGTCAGAAGGTCCTCGAGTCCTTCCAACGGTCAGACCCAGAGTGAGATTGTTCACTGAGAGCCTGGATTTCCAGGGTTTGTTGTAAAATGTGCACAACAAATATCCAAAGTTAAACATATAGAGGGAAACAGATCTGCTGTGAAAGATGGATTTGATCCTGAGACTGAGTTTTGTGATTTCCTGTTTTATGTTGAAAGTTTACTCTTGATTTACTTTTCACTTCCTGTCTTTGTCTGTTTTCCCCCCACATCTCCTCATCTGATCGCTGGTCCTGTCCTCCTGCTGTGTTTCACTGGCCTCTGGATTTGATGAGCTCTGTTACCTGTCAGCAGACTCAAGACTCATTTGTTCTTCATCTCGACCCCCCGACTGGCTTGTGTTTGGGTTCCATTTTTGCAAAATCACACCAGACTTTTTCCTGCATCTTTTTACTGATCTCCTGCCTGTGTCCCAGATGATGATCCCTTTTCGATTTTATGCTGGTGGGTTCAGCAGGCAGTCACTTCGGTCCAGATTTAAAGATCTACCCTAAGGACTGACCCAAACTCATGCACATCACCCATTGTTCCCTGCTGAAGTGTCCAAATACTTGTGTAGCCTGAACGTGACTGTAAAGACGACTGATGAGCAGAAGAGTCTCTGAGTTCACTGTGATGACGTTTAACGTCCCAACAACCTCTGTAGTCTCATTTAGACAGTTTAAAATTCACACGTGAGGTCTTTACCAACGTATCCTTTGTCGTACAGGTGAACAAAATGTGAAAATCTCCATCTTGCGTTCACCACAGATCTTATTTCAGGCTGACTTTGAGACGAGTGTCAGGAATATCTGTGGCTGATTTGGTGTGTTCGTCTGAACAAGAGCTGAATCTGAATACAAACATGAGCATCAATCAGAAAGTCCAAGGTGACTTTCTGCTCATATCTGCAGAGCTACTCAGCCACAGTCTTCTATCCCGCTCGCAAAATATTGAAAAAAAGGTTCAGAAGTGTTTCTCTCCTTGTGGAATTGAATCACGTCTGCAGACTGAATCCTGAAAAGCAGCTTTCAGCTTGATCTTTTCTACTTACTTGCTGTAGTTGAGCACTCGCAGCACTACAGGTGGAATTATGTGTGATGGAGACGCAGCCGACACAATCACCTCCTGTTAACTGCCGTCACATTTCAGAGGAGAGTTTGCTGTGAAGTCGCAGTAATCACAGTCATCTCAGACAGACGGCTGCACGTTTCTGCTCTCACGCAGGGTTAGAGTTCTCTTCTTCTTATTCACAACATGTTTCATTTCATGCATTACATGCATTTATGTTACAGTACTGAGAGCAGTAATGGAAGGAAGTCAACATGAGCTACGTTGGTCATTTTCTTTTTAGTTGCATATCAGCTAGAATAGAAACACGACATCAGACGGTGTTCTGTGACTCTTGTTTTAGATCCTGCAGAGATGGATAACCAGGAGACAGGAAGTGGTCTGTTTGCTGCCTCTGAGGTCTCCAACATGTGGATGGAAAACTGGAACATCTGTTCTGACTTGTTAATTGTGATACAGAGTAAAAATAAACGATTAATATAAGGCAGGTTTAAATCATCCCTGATACTCCTGTGGTCTGATCCCGGCTCCTTCACATCTGTTTATTGGTCTGTCTGGTGATGTGAAATGAATAAAAGTCCAACTGGAAAGTCTTCAGAACCAAAACTGTGTCTGATGGAGCGAGGGTGGCTTTAAGTTGTCTCACAGACTGCAGGTAATCAGATGGAGCAAGCCACCCAGACAGGAACTCAACTATAAGAATATTTACACAAAACCAACGAGCGTACAACCTTGAAAAAGTTGTGAATCTTTAACAAAAACTAACCACATAAATCAGGATTGTTTGCATCCCTACTCCCCCCCTCCCTCCTCTGAATGGTTCGATCCTGGAGCTCTTCAGCAGGTGACACTCTGTTGGCTCCGCCCCCTGCTGAAGAGACAGGAAGAGGTGAGTGTGGATGTTTTACCTGTTAGCTGTGAAGTTAGCTGGAACACAAAATACTCAGAACTCAGGAAGGAAGTTCACCTGTCTGGACCTCACAGACACAAAGATAGTCAGTGTATACTTTACTGAGTAAAGTGTGTGTGTGGCTGTAATATAATTTTCTCGCCTCAAAATTAGCTGAAAGTGCAACGTTAAAAATAAAAATAGCAGCTAACGTTAGCATTCTACCACTTCCTAGCTAACATTAGCACTTGTTTTCAAGCCTGGAGGTGACACACACTCAGACAGCAGTGTTAGCCAGGAAGTGGTTGAATGCTAACGTCACGTAGGTCAGAGGCAGGAAGGTTTGAGCACGACGTCATGAAAGTAGCTGCTTTGTGAATAAAGTCTTGTCGAGCAGACGCTTGTGGATCTGACTTTACAGGAGCAACATGTGTGTAAGAACTATCTAACTGCTGCTAACCATACTCTGTTTATGAGTGTAGCTGTGTTAAGCCTGTTAGCTCAGTTAGCCGTGCAGCTAGCCAGAGTGTTGGTGTTGACACGACCAGCGCAGGACCGTTTGGACTGCTGGGTGACAGAGAAAGAGGTTTTCTAGGGTCATCTGTTTCATTTTCACACTGTGTTGATAATTTGAATTTCTGGGTGTTTTAAACTTAAATTCTTACATATTGCATGTTTGAAGAGTTCTGTTGGTTTGTGGATAAAGAAGATTTCCAAAATTAGATTTCGACAACAAGAACTAAACTCCAACAGATTGTATCTTGTGTTTAAACGCTGCGGAGACGTTAACTGGTCCGTCCTCTCGGGAGCTGGCGCCAGTTAGAACCAGTGGGTCCAATATTTCACGTCGACTCGAGCTCCATGAATCGGAGAGGAAACTGTTTCTGAGAGTTTTCCTCCCACTCGCATCTCGTCTCCAGTTATTTTCCGGCTTCGACATCATGAACATGTGTTTTCTCTCCCACTTTCATATTTTGCTCTTTTCCACAGACACTCGTTCCTCCTCCTCCTCTTCCTCCTCCTCCTCTTCCTCCCCTGAGACGTTTTGTGTCTTGTAGTCGTGTTTGGGTCGGTTTGTTCTTCTTCTTGTCACTCTGATGCTTTTATCAACCACAGTCATGTCTACGCTTGTCAAACCAGATTTGAGTTTTCTTGTTTTCTCTTTGTCTTGAAGAAATTAGAAATTACCATAATCCTCTCTGTTGTTTATCTTTAATTCGACTGTGTAACGGAGTTATCTGCTTCACTTCCTTCTGTTTGTCTTCCTTTTTTTAAAAATTATTTATCGCTCTTTAATCTCCTCACTTGCGCGGAAAAGCAACATTTAGCATCTTTTTCACTGGCGCTTTCATCTGCAGTGACTCGTAATGAATACACAAAGAGACAAATCAGGTCAAGTGAGAAGCTGCTACCTCCCAAATGTTTTGTTTCTGCTAACGCAAAAAAAAAAAAAAAACAGCATCGCAAGCAGCTGTTAAACTGAATTAATGTGAGAGGAAAATATATTGGCTGCCACTCATCCGAAAGAGAAGACGTGAGAGAAACAAGCTGCAAGCTGACGACGGGTTGAAGTTCAGACTAACGACTCGTTCTGACTTTTCCAGCCGCTCGAGCATCATTCAGCTGATGTTGAGTATGAACGAGAGACAGAAGTAAAAAGTTTCACCATCGCGTTGTCAGAAAGAGATGAGTCGCTCCTCAACAACAACACATCTCAATCAGAATATTATCTCAACTATCTGCATCAATTTATTTCTTTTTTCACCAAACAAACAAATATTTTCTGTCAATCTCCCAAATGAACGTCTCACTGTTTCCAGTTTCCTGTCAGGGACTCCAGCCTGATCTCACCCTGTCGTCTGTTTTCTTGTCGTTGCAGAACTCGTCCGATCCTCCTCAGCGTGGCTTCGACATCCATCATCTCCCAGAATGCCACAGGTGTGAGCCCGCCGCCCGCCCTCTGGACCGACCGGCACATCTTCCTCTGAGGTGTCATGGCAACTGCATCCGTTCAAGGACGACCCCAGCTGCTGCGCTGAGGACAGCAGAAAAGGATTCTGGGTGTTTTCTTTTTTTGTGGACTTTTTTTGAGCCACAGAGGATTGTGGGAGTTTGGATCCTGTTTGGGTTCCTGGACCTGCAGCCGCGGCACGGTGGATGTAATTTGAGAAAACGAGGCGCAGACGGACGATTTGTTGGAGGTGAAGCAGGATGTGTGCTGGCAGGAGGTGACCTGCTGCCATGTAGCCGCAACAACCTGCACAACAAACTTTTCCTCTGAGCGCGGCCATTTTTAACAAGCTGAGAGCTGCTGGATGTACGACCACACACACACACACACACACACACACACACACACACGGAACAGAAAGAAAACACACGCACTGTGTGAGCTGAGCGAGGAGTTATAAAGTGCTACCAGGTTATTATCGGCCCCGGCGCTTCCTATTTTCGTCTTTAATCTTTGTATTCTGAGTAATCATCTTTTTAATTAATGGCGACGGCGGCGTGAAATCTTCCCCTCGCCATCCCTCACCTCCCTCCCTCCCTCCCCCCCTCCGCTCTCCTTCCCGCCGCCGTCAGAGACACCTGAAACCAATTAGCGACAGCAGATCTAGATGGGGATTAGACACGGGAAGAGCAGGAGAGATTAGATACAAACACAAAGAGGAGAAGATCGAGGCAAAGAAAAGAAGAGGAAGGCGGGGCTAAGAAGTATCCCGTCAATCATTCAGGGTGATCGATAGGAGGGAGGAGCAGTGGGCGGGGCAGCGGGGAGGACATGGCGAGATCAGGGCGGCAGCCGACGGCGAAGATAACAACTGGTTGTGAGTCAGCAGGGAGAGTCGACTGCAGGAGCCCCGAGTCTTGACTGACAGGCGCTCCAGCCGCCCAGGACTCATTGTCATTCCCGGCACTGAGCCGGGGCGAGCGAGGGAGGGAAGCACAGAGAGAGAGAGAGAGAGAGGCTCTTGGCCGGGCGCCACAATCGAGGCCAATTAAGAGAATTTGATTATATGCCTTAATCTTGGCAGTCAGGTGGAAAAAGCAGACAGGAAGAGAGAGAGGAGGCCGAGCAGGTGCCACCGATACACACCATTATCTCCATCCGTCTGTAATTGAGTTTGTTTCTGCGCTCGTCCTGTGTTTTCTTCATCTGGTCCACAAACCAGATTCGTCTTTGTCAGGAAGGAGGAAAAAAAAAAAAAAAAAGAGGCTCTGACGTGGATAAACGGAGAGCTTTCGGCCTCAGACGTTCATTTTTTACCCTCCTGTTTATCGACGACAAACATTTAGCGTGTTTCCCTCTGCCTCCCCCCTCATCCCTCCCCCGTCCAGGTCAAACACACTCAGACCTCCTGTTTGATTCCCTCCCTCCAGATGTGGACATGGCCTAATCTAGAAGTTCCTCTGCAGCCTCAGTGAGATAAAACAGACTGATAGACGGCAGAATAAAAGAGAAGACAGACGCAGCGAGGGACTGAATCTGGAGAGGACGAGCAGAGACTTCATTTCCCGCCGACAGTCCCCGAAGCTTCACTTCCTCTTTTTTTGAATTTCTCCCCGGAGCTTTTGTTTTTTTCCGGCTCTCTCGTCCTTGTGGATCGTATATCTGCACCGCCGTCCGTCCATCCGTCCGTCCGTCTGTCCTGGACCCGCTGAGATTAAACTGGCTCCCATCATCCCAGGGACTCTGTTGATATCGGCTGCTGGTGTCGTCATCTTCATTCTGTGAGTACTTCAGTCTCTCCTCCTCCTCCTCTTCCTCCTCCCTTCTTTTTTCTTTCCTGCCTTGCACCTCCTGCAGTCGGTTGAAGATTGACGCAGCTGATGAAAAATACCAAAGACTTAGAGCACAATAGAGCAGCCCTGCGGTACACAGTGTTCAGACTGACTCATTTTCTGTCGGAGTGTTTTTCTTTGATTTCCACCTTTTTTTCCCGTAAATGGACTCAAGTGTTTGGAGCTCGGCGTCGTTCTCTTTGACGGTGCTTTTATTTTGTCAGTTTTTCTAACTGAAGTTGTTGCTTGGCACAGAAACCTGAGCTGAGTCCAGGTAATTGCACGTTCAGCTCTGTTAATTATCCGTGTTAATTGCTGTTTAAAGCTTTGTGGGTCGGCAGGACCGGTCAGAGGACACGTTCTCGGCGAGGATCGCTCATGAAGCATCCTCGTGCCGGGCCAGAAAGTTGGTTCTTAACTTAGATAGACTGTGTGACTGAAGAAGATTGTTTACTGCATCCATACCGGGCTCAAACCCATCAGAACCAGGCCGGGTTCAATACGGTGTGATTTGAAATGAATGTAGTGTAAAGAGAAGTGAATTTAAGAGCCTGCTGTCAGTGTCGGCGCTCTGTGTGTTGGGATTTGTTATTTACGTGACACTTTGAATGCAGCATCGTTTGTCTCTTTCTACGCTGACCGGGTCTGAACAGGTGAAGCACCTGTGGATTTCAGGTCGGGCTCTGTTTCTGCTCTTCTACTCTACCCTAACCCTTCATTGTCTGATCATTAACTGTTTAAACTCAACCTGCTGTTTCCCTCACCACATTATTTCTAGCTCCCATGATGCCTTTCATGATTTCTGACCATGAAGGACCCAAAAGGACACCAAACAGGGAGCAGGTTTAGCAGGTAGCGGTGGTGAGTCCACAGGTGGAGACTCACGGTTGTGCAGGAGGCTGGTTCAGTCTGTCAGGGTTGTGGCAGAGGTGCTAGAGGCTGGGTGGTGACTGGTAAAGGTTCTGGTCCACAGGAAGGGTCCTGTCACACTGGACTGAGGCGCTGGTGAGTAAAAATAAAGAAAGCTTCTGAACATCTAGAGACACTGAGAGACATCAGTACCAATGGAGCTGGAGACAGGAAGGTGTAGGTATGAGGGCTGGCGCTGATCCGGTCCAGTGAGCTGCAGGGGTTTAGACCACCAGTAGAAAGCCACCGCCCGGCCTCACAGAGCACCTCTGAAACCCAACCGTAAAGTCCAGAATGTAGAGCTACAGGTGGATGCTGCGGCGATGGAGGGATGTAGTGCTGGATGGATGTTAGTCACCAGAACTCAATCTGTTTGTGGGTTTTTGGGCGTGAAAAGTGAAGCCAGACGCCGACGACACCACGTTGTTCATCACTGTTATTCAAACACATGTACGGTACTGTTGACAAGGTCTCTGTTCCCAGGTTTGATCTTTAAGTTATTACAATGGCTACACATGTCAAAGAGCTTTTGAATGAGGTGAACTTACTGGATCAGAACCCTGACATGATGGTTTTTGCTTGACTCGAGGTACAAACGTCACATTTCACTCTGAGTCTGAGAGGGTTGGGGGGGTTGGGTTTTTGGAGGAGGAGGTCGTTTCCTCTGGATGGATTTAAATGACACTTCACTTAAAATATCTGGAGGTCATCGTGGTCGTAATCATCGGTGAGGTGAGGCAGAAAAATGACCCATATTTGAGCTTCAGACAGAATTAAAATCACAGACCGCAGCAGGTGAGATGTAAATGAAAGTGGCTGCAGACATGAATCAGGTGTGAACGGAGCTTCAGGTGTTTCTACCTCCACTCAGTGTTTGATCTCCTCCTCCTCTCCTGCACCCTAAATCTAAATCTTCCTCCTCCTCGTCTTCCTCCTCCTCGTCTTCCTCGTCCTCTTCCTCCTCTTCCTCCCATCGGCACGTGTCGGACTGCGTCATCGTGGGCGTTCGGTCGGGCGCCGCGCTCCATCGCTCATGTTCTCTGTGTGATGATAGTACGAGCCTCCAAAGAAACGCTCTGCGTGGGAGGAGAGGATCAATAAAGCTTTACTCAGCTGGTGCATCAGTTTGTGTGTGTGTGTGTGAGTGTTTAATGTGTGTGTGCATGTATATGGGTAAATATTCCTGTGTGTGTTTGAGGCTCAGTGATGGACTCGGTGTGTGTGTGTGTGTGTGTGTGTGTGTGTGTGTGTGATCTGAATCTTGATTTGCAGTAATCTGGCGAGCGGCGTGTTTAGATGAGCTCCTGCAGGACGTGATTGGTTGATTGTGATAGATTGTGTGTGTCTGTTGGCAGCCGCTCTGATGAAATATATCAGCTTTAATGGATTCTTACGGACAATCAGCCTGTTGTTGCTTTTGTTAGTCTGTTCTGGACTCTGATATTACTGGATTTTATTTTGAAGGGTTGTTAGTTGACATGTTTCTGTCAGTAGATACAAGACAGACGAGTAAAAAACAAGATGTCAGGTGATCTGTGGGGAGAAGTTATGACTGTATTAAAATGTTTCACAGGTATTAAACACATTGACACAGTAATAATGTGAATAGAGAGAAGAAAATGCAACGTTAGCACATAATTAGCAGCACTTCTGCTTGTTTTATTGCTGCGACATTCATGTTTTCTCCTCTAGTCAACATTCAGTTTGTGCTTTGTTCTGTTTGGTCACTTCAGTAATAGAGAAGAGACGTCATGAAACATGTTCCGACCCGTCTGGACTCAAACTGTCGGAGCTTTAAGTCGATTAAAAGAGACAAAAAAGCCTTGTAGAATAAAAGTGACTTCTTCTGTTGGAGTGGAAACAGCTGATCAGTCAACAGGAGTTAAATGTTCCTCATGTCAGAATTTAATCTGAGACCCACAGATTCTACCGGTACCGACCCGGACACTGTGCTGATCACGGCTGTTCTAGGCGGCTCGTTTCAGCTGCATGTACAGTCGACCCGTGTGCTGGTTGTTCTGAGGACGATCCTGATCGTCAGTCAACAGATTTCACTGATTGGCCTTTTCTGGTGCGATACGTTTAAACATTGCTTTGTGACGACTCTCGGTTCTGACTCCATGACACACACATGTTCTGCTCCGACCGTGTTCGACTCACCTGTTTCTCTTCCAGGTGACTCATCCATGAGTCGACTTCTCAGCAGCTGAAACTCTGCAGGAATAAATTTAAACCAAATCTGGGTGAAACGGGGACATTTTCCCCCCAAAGCTTATATTCCGTATCCTTCAGCTATTAAACGCACTATCATGGAGCGACTCCGCCTCTTTAAACTCGGCCACATCCATCCGAACTCTATTAGACGCCACAATCAGCCGCGGCTCCTAAAGAGCTTCTGTCTGGGGACGCTATTACCTGCAGTAAGTAACGGCGGAGGGAGATAACGATTATGGGGCCTCCATCATTTTTCTCTCCCTGCACACACAGCACAGGTGGAGAGAGCCGGGTGGATGGAGGGTGTAGAGGGGTCACAGCTCCTCCGTCACTGTCTGGGCTGCACGCTGCATCGCGCTGATAATTGAGGGAGCCGTATTGATATCCTGCTCGGCCTCGATGAAGGAAAATCACCCCTATTTACTGTTAATGGCTCCTGGAGACGGATGCTGGTGACGGAGCACAGAGAGCAGAGCGGCTGCAGGCGGAGTTCAACTCAGAAATCAGCCAGCAGAAGACAGAATGACAGGCTATAAAGCAGGATTCAGTTCTGCGATTGGAGCTTTTGTTGGGAGAAATGACGGTTAGAAGTCAGATTGAGAGCGATCTCAGACGAGTCGTCATTTCTCTCATCATTTCCACTGCTGGTGCTTCGATAACACCATGAACACGACAAGGCAAATAAACATGATACTTAGAGGCTTCTGTCCTGCAGAAAGCG